>NC_089912.1:57764928-57772428 GCF_040182565.1 Anser cygnoides | reverse complement strand
TGTTAATATTTGCTGACGACACTAAACTTGGAGGAGTTGTGGACTTGGGTGAGGGTGGAAAGGCCTTGCAGAGAGATCTGGACAGATTGGAGAGCTGGGCAATCACCAACCACATGAAGTTTAACAAAAGTAAATGTCGGGTCCTGCACCTGGGACGGGGCAACCCTGTCTATACGTACAGACTGGGCGACGAGACGCTGGAGAGCAGCCCCGCAGAGAGGGATCTGGGGGTTGTGGTTGACAGCAAGTTGAATATGAGCCAGCAGTGTGCCCTGGCAGCCAGGAGGGCCAACCGTATCCTGGGATGCATCAAGCACGACATTGCTAGTTGGTTGAGGGAAGTGATTGTCCCGCTCTACTCTGCGCTGGTCTGGCCTCACTTCAAGCACTGTGTGCAGTTCTGGGCACCACAGTACAAAAAGGACATTAAACTGTTGGAGAGTGTCCAGAGGAGGGCGACGAAGATGGTGAAGAGCCTAGAGGGGAAGACATATGAGGAGCGGCTGAGGTCACTTGGCCTGTTCAGCCTGGAGAAGAGGAGGCTGAGGGGGGACCTCATCGCAGTCTACAACTTCCTCTCGAGGGGGAGTGGAGAGGCACGTGACCTATTCTCCATTGTCACCAGTGACAGGACCCATGGGAACGGTGTGAAGCTGAGGCAGGGGAAGTTTAGTCTGGACATCAGGAAGAGGTTCTTCACCGAGAGGGTGGTCGCACACTGGAACAGGCTCCCCAGGGAAGTAGTCGCTACAGCAAGCCTGTCCGAATTTAAGAAGCGATTGGACTGTGCACTTAGTCACATGGTCTAAACTTTTGGGCAGACCTGTGCGGTGCCAGGAGTTGGACTTGATGATCCTTATGGGTCCCTTCCAACTCGGGATATTCTATGATTCTATGATTTAATAAAAATCCAACCTTGTGAGAATTGGCGGATATGAGGTGGTTTTGATTTTATCTTAGTCTAACTGTACTGAAATGTACCAATAGTGATGTAATCACTTGTGCCAGTAGCTTTCACATCATTAATTTGTCTTCTCCAAACAATAAGGTTTTATGGGTCCCTACAGTGATTATCTTGTGGACTGATACACAAGGCAAGAGCATTTTGTATATAGATATTGAAACTATTAATTGCTTTGATGCCATCAAAGTCATAATCTAGTCCAGCAGAAGTGCCTTGATTTAATGTCTCAGTACTCCCCAGATATTCCTTGGAAGCTTTTTTTAAATGTGTATTAGTGTATCATATTTTCAGAGGTCAGTGAAGATATGAGTATCAAGGTTAAAAAATAATAATAAAATAAGGATTTAAAATTGTAATCAAGACTGAAAAGGTTACATGCAAAAACACAGTGATATTAATTCTTTTTTTTTTTTCCCCTGAGAAAAAGATAAATAATTATAAAAACATCACAGCTGCAACAGTTGCAACAGGACACGGATATACCTCTGTTGCTTTGACTGGAGAAAAAATGTGCACAAGAGGAAGTTCTCCATCTTATCTCTAGAAGACAAAAATTTGTCTATGCTCCTCATTCATCTCTAATTATCCAAGGAGGTGCAGATTCATTCCCACATCCTTTTCTGGTGGTGAAACACATGAGTTATGAAGAACAGCTGTTTTCTCCCATTCTCAAAGGCTATACTTCAGATGTTTTCGCATTACTCAGTTCCATTATACATTTGCTATCTGAAGCCAATGGGAAAGACTATAAGAACAAAACAAAACAAAACAAAACAAAAAATAAATAAAGTGTCCATTGCACTTTCACAGTGACAAGATGAACAGTAGTTTTTTCCCAGCTTTCTTGATATTTTCTGAATAAACATATATATGAAATATAGAAGGGAAGTCGAATTTATACAACAACAACAAAAAAATATTGATTGAAAGTGATTTTATTATGAATGTATTTCATTCACAATAGCCAGACAAATCTATCTGCAGATTTTAAAATTATTACTTGACTGCCCTCTTGCAGTCTGCATTTAGATTATTTTGGATTTTGTGGACCATGATCCTACACTTCTGTTGGCAGTCTAGTTACAGAGAAGATATGGTCCTTTTCCAATCAGGATATGTAAGAGTAATCCCTGTTTCTGTCCCTTATTTACTGTAATCTTGATCTTCATACCCTTGAACTCACACAGCATGACTGTGTCCCAGCACAATTATTTCTGAAAATCTAAGAATGATAATTATGTCACATCGTCTAGTGTTAGAAATGAAAGTTCAGTGGTTAGTTGTCTTCTGGGGGTTTCTGCTTGTAGCTAAGAGAGAGAAATAGGCACCTCCAGAGTAGTTAACTACAACTCCAGTGCAAGCTACCTGGCAAAGTGGCAACTCATGCCAACCTAAAGTAAGGTAGATTAACTGTTGTCTGGAGATATGTCTATCCAATTACCAACACTCGGAAAACCTTTAAATTAGAAATGAGTGTCTATGATGTGGGTGTCTGTCAGTCTAGGCTCTCTTCATCATTAAAGGATAGTTATTTGCTGCAATCTGTCTCACTTGCAATTGTGTGGGGAGAGGTGAGGTAACTCACAGTCAAAGCTGTTGCATTCTGCTATATCCAGGAATGAGGGCAGAAAAATTAACATATGACATGCTGACACAATTTTTTTTTTTCTTCAAAACAGCACTATCAAGTCCTACCAAGCAAAGAGATATTGGTCCTAGCTGTAAGGCCTGTTTTTATCATTTTCAGCAATAAATCTCAGTTGAGGTAATCTGTGTAATCTCCAAAACTTTCCACAGGGCTATTTCTGATTTCCTCAAAGAAAGTTTCTCCTGCCTGTCATAATCTTTCTTTATTTCATCTATTTGTCACCCTTGATTAACAGGGCTAGCATTGGCCACACAGAGGGAAGCTGCATAGGAGCGAGATCAGGATAAGGAGGAGAAACTTAGCCATGGGACAGGACTCACTGCAATTTTATTTATTTGTTTATTTATTTATTTATTTATTTATTTTCAGTCTGTCTCTCAGCAAGCTCTTTATACAGATTTGTACATTCAACTGCCACTGTTTCAGTAATATCTCCATATATAAACCAACCCAACATTAACTTTCAAAGCTGTTTATTCAGCTGGTTTATTATTAGTTTATTCAACTAATTCAAATATATCTAACCTATGTCTTGGACAAGCAAATGGAATTGAATTAATTGTCTTTGCCTTGATTTGCAAACTGTGCAGTTATCTGCACATTTAATTCCATCCTTTGCATTTTATTTTCTGAGCAAGGACAGAATTGGCAACATATTTGACATCTTTGTGACAGTGAGTCTGTGGCAGCACTGAAAAGAAAGAGAGAAGGAGCAGGGTCACAGAAAGGACAAAAGGAAAAAAATAGCTGTCTAAATCATATATCATTAAAGTGATGCTCATTGAATTACCTCTCTCAGGGCCTGTCAAAACATGTGGTGCCCTTGCAATATGATGTGAATTAAATGCCTTCTGGCCCCTGAAATATTGTTTTCAAGGCCAAATGTGTACTTTCACAGTTTCCCTCTAGTAACTACCAAGAAACATTTGAAACATGCTGATTGACTCCTGTGATTAGCAAAACCAACTCAGAAATACAGCAATGTGTGGTAACTGGCTTTCAAGGAAAAGCCAGGACACATGTCTACTTGCAGACCTTTGGGATGGTCACCACCAACCCCATCCAATGTCATCCAATGAGAAATTGGTTAACAAAGCTTAAAGTTGCCCCTGGGAGAGAAAATTTAAGTAGAATTGACTCACTGAATTGCTCCATTAATTATAGTGATAGTCTGTTTTCTGTGAGCAGGGAAAAGGTTTCATGCTTGTTAACTAGTTGGGAGAACCCATAAAGATGTCAGAAAGTCTGGAAGAATTTGCTGAAGGCTGGCTCCACCTGCTTCCTGCACTTGAGGAAGAAAGACTATTTGATGTGTGCACCTTAAACAGACAACCTGTAGCAACAGCTCCATAAAATCTACCTCCTTCCAAAACTTGGATATGGCTTAGACTGCTAAGGTGCTACAGAGGTAAACTTCTCTTCTCCCAGTGAACTTTTGAGTTTCAGCTAGTTCTTGCAAATCAGGAGTTTTGCCAGTGCTGCATCACTTACCAAAGAGTGCAAGATCTGCTAAGTACAAGTAGAAAAAATTGGTCCCTACCTGAAAGATTTTTATAATTTCAAACTTGTCAGCTCTGTCCATCCAGACACACACTGATTTCTCAGCTGCCCACTGCAGCCTCAGGGATATGCCCAGAAATTGGTACCTGTAGGGCAGGGACAAATATAGTTAATATATGAAGAAGTAAAATCTTACATACAGCAATGTGCTGTCAAATAATATGACTTTATGGAGAAAAATTGTATCATTATTCATTTTAGACGTGAACATTGTGGGGGTGGGGATAGGGGAGTTTGACCTTACTGCCAAATTCAAATAGTCATAATTCATAATCACGTTCCTCCAGAATTGTTACATTTAACACATTCAAACATTTGAGGTAATAAAATATTGGGTTAATAAATTAATAGTTTTTATTTACTGATTTATTTTTTTTCCAAAACTAAAGGCCTGCAGAACACCACAGGGGGGTTGTTTTGCTTTGTTTTGGTGTTTGTTTGTTTTTTTTTGTTTGTTTTTCATTTGCCTTACAGAAGCAATACATTGTATTTTAAGAAAGGACGGACAATAGTGACATCTTTTATCTTCTGTGAACATTGATAAAGTCATATCCAGGAAATGAAGAAGAGATAAATAAGGCCAGGACACTTGGTGCTCTTAAGCAAAAACTACCATACACATGCTTTCAGTGCAACACATGGAGAGGACTCCACAAGTGAAAAGAATAATGAGAGCTATTTTCCTCCTCTTTCATGATATCCTTCTAGTGGTTGACAATATCTTTAGCACAGAATAATTTTTCTAATACCCTTTTATTTGGCAATTATTAGCAGTGAATGGGACCATATGCAGTATTTAAGAACAGCACCTGTAAGTTACTTATTTGTGAGCAAGTGTAAAAGTGTATGTGTGAGTAGATATTATTTACATTCTCTATTTTTATATTCCTATTTCCACAATCTCAGTTTTACAGCTCTGTTTTAAAGGAAGATCTGGCTTAGTGACCAGGGAACTAGACCTCAGCATATAGATCCCTCAGGTGATTTGACTATTGTATACATCCAGAAAAAAACAATGGATAATGAGCAGAGTTATTGGTTTATACTAGGAAGACAGTGGCCATGTTTCAACAATTTATAGGAACAGCCTTTGGAGCTCCCATACCTTTATCTTCATATCACCTCATTGTTTTCATATCACCTCATTGCTTTCATATTGCCCACATAGAATCACAGAATCATAGAATCATAGAATATCCCGAGTTGGAAGGGACCCATAAGGATTATCAAGTCCAACTCCTGGCACCGCACAGGTCTGCCCAAAAGTTTAGACCATGTGACTAAGTGCACAGTCCAATCACTTCTTAAATTCAGACAGGCTTGGTGTAGTGACTACTTCCCTGGGGAGCCTGTTCCAGTGTGCAACCACCCTCGCAGTGAAAAACCTCTTCCTGATGTCTAGCCTAAGCTTGCCCTGCCTCAGCTTCACACCGTTCCCACGGGTCCTGTCACTGGTGTTTTCGGAGAATAGGTCATGTGCCTCTCCACTCCCCCTCACGAGGAAGTTGTAGACTGCAACATGGCTGTCTTGAAGAAAGCAAGGCGGAAATTTTGTTGGTATTGGCCCAGACAGGGTATGATGCCTGCTGTTTTGTGAGGTGGAGAGCATGACAGCCAGTTTGGATACTTCTTTTAGGGCATAGACAAAATTACTAGCAAACTGGGGAAAGAAAGGCCCAGATGTTCTGCCAAGTAGGCTGTTATCCTGGTCACTTTACTTTGCTTCTTCCAAAGACAAAAGTATTCCTCAGTGTTTAAATATAGATGGTGTGTTTTTTGGTATGGAACAGATTTTGGAGTGCTGGCCTCGTATAGGAGGACAGGTCGGGTTATGTTAATTAATAAGGCAGCAAAATATATCTATCATGTATTTTCATCCAGAAAGCCAGAGGTATGTTCTGAACTAGATGTCTCACCTCTTTTTTGTCTTCATGCTGTGATCACATGGACACAATGTTTGATTTTTTGATCTTCTGTAACTCTTTTTTATTTATCAGTAATTTCAAGGCACTGAGCACTTCTCTGAAATACTGAGCACCCTGAAGCTTCAGTATTGCCACTTAAAGGAGCATAGAACCTCTCAAGACTGACTTGTGACTTATAATAGATAATGTATTGAAAAGGAAAAGAAGTCCTGTCCTGTTAATTACAAGTTCAATTAAAATACAGTCACCATCAAACGTATAGGTCAAGAAGAAAAGCAATGCACAGTAAATTTGACATCTATAACAGACAAATATGTCTTTTCATTAGTTTGAAGGTTAATGTCCTCATTAGATTACAGGAGTTCATTACACAATTGTATCTGTGTGTGCTGTGTGATATATAACATTCAACGGGAATATTTCAGGGATGACATAAGAGGAAAAATAAAATAACTGTTGAGTAGGAACACTTAAAAAGATAAACTTGACAGAGAGTACATTTCTGCAGATATGGTAGGCATATTTCATCAAGGAAAAAATTAATATATATTTTTTTGAGATGTAAGTAAAGTACTAAGACAAGTTGACTTTGGAGGCTAGGGGATGCAGATTTGGGCTGACAATGTTTATGATGACCATAGCTTTCCTATTTTTCCCTTTTACCCTAACATAATTGCTTTTGACTAGGCAAATCATGTTGTTCTCATTGTAATGTCAATGTAATTTATGATACCATAAGGCACTTGAATAGATTTTTTGTTTTTATATGCTTTGCATTTCATTTTAATGTTACCCAAGGAAATTACCTACCTAAAGCTGTACGTGTTACTTTTTATTAAATACCAAATGGTATCATCTATTTCTCCCCCCTGTTTCTTGATTACAATCAAGATGTGTTTTAGATTTTATTACAGAAGCACTCTCCTGTCTCAATTAGAACTTAAGGTTAATTTCCGCTTATACTTTGCACTAAATGTCAAGTTTAATGCAGGTTTTATGCAAATCTAGGGGAAATCCCATCCACAAGGAGCAGACAAAGTCTTGTGGGAAGCTTTATATACAGTGCTAAGCAAAAATTTGATTCTTGAATGGAAGAAATGACACAGACTGCACAAATTCCACTGGGAGATTTATAGCAATTTCAAGTGTAGTCAGATACCATGACAGCAGTAGAAGATGCTTACCATAAAAAGAAGTATGCTATATATAAATTATGGAAGGAAACACTCAACTTTCTCTGTGCTCCATAATAGATCCAGATGAGGACTGCTCTGGCAGCAGCTAGCCCACATGGAATTCACCCGATGTCTCACTCTCCCATGTCCCTCTTCCCTGCCACCCCAGGGACCATCCTGCGGGAACTCTTAGAGAATAATATGAAATTAAAGGCCTCTCTTGCTTCT